>NW_026879587.1:0-28087 GCF_032173495.1 Musca vetustissima | reverse complement strand
ATACAAAGAGGGGTAATGCAGTAAGGGCTTAATACCTTAGAACACCTAACTTAATCCACTATTGTGCAGATTGCCAAGGAATGCAGCTTACTAAGATCCTGCCTCAAATTATGTATTTTCATGGTCCTAGGTGCATTTTCCTACCGAAGTGGCAGTTATTTGGTGATAAAAAAAACTTTATAGCAGCAAATTGTACATTTAATAAATAAATATTTAAAACCAATGAGCGGAGCAGACGGACGGGGCCGACCATACGATACCCTACATAATTACCACGTGGCTTTAACTTTCTGCGGATTTTTATTCCGAGCCTGGGCAATATTTCGTGATAGTTGCACCCTCTTGCCCGATTAGAGATCAACAGAACCTCTTCCTCACACTGACCTATTTTCCGAATATTACGAGTATTCAGTACATCCATTGTCCAGATTCCCTTCACCATGGGTTGAGTTGTAATGTTCGGCTTTTATTTGTGGTCTATAGATCGATTCGAAAATAACACAAAAAATTATGTTTTCGGTCCACTTCATTCCAAAATTATTATCTGATCATCCCCGAAAATTATAGGCGTTGTCCTTGACCATAACTGGAACCTTATAGAGCATTTCAAAGCGATCAGCGCTATAGTTCCGCTCTCTAGAGTGATAATGGGTTACTAAATAATACACATCCGAGCACATACAACAATATAATTGGTATTAATTTAAAGGTCAACCACTCCTCTTGGATATAATATAAACTTCTCGGGTCTATGTCCTTCAGGGGTAAATATATACGCTATAGAATACAATTTTTGTCATTTTGCACACAAAAGTCAGGGTCCATTTGACCCGCCAAATATTGACAGATCTTTATCAAAACATGCATGTTTATTCTTTGGCCGGATTCCGTTCTCCTTGTGAAAACTCGCGATGTTTGGGCCATAATTGCGGCCTCTGCAGCGGCCAGAAAAGCAAGTTTTTGGTCCATTTCATCCCTTAAATATTAGCCGACATTTACCAAAAACAATAGGGGTCTTCATTGCCCAGAACCCATCCTACATGCAAAATTGCGTGAAGATTGGTCCATAACTGTGGCCTGTATAGTGTTTACAAATTATAATGGACAGACGGACGGACACATGTCTAGATCGACTCAGCTAGTCGAGATATGACGATCGGTATATTTAAAGGTGGGTCTAGGACCAATATTTCGCGGCGTTACAAACTTTTGGGGCTGCACAAAGCTATAATACCCTGACAACATAGTTGTGTAGGGTATAAAAATAGTGTAACCTTACCCATAGTGTGGAGACCTACCTGTTACTTCTTGAATGCTTGCTTTCAATACCAGACACCCCCAAAAGTTATATTTGAAGACATATATGTATATCATAGCTTTGCGTGTATACAAGTCAAGTTCCTTAAATTTTTATTGCGAGGTAAAGTAATTTATATACCGATAACAATAGCCAATAAATATATATTATCTATACAATCGATACAGATAATACTCTGAAACAGGGACGTACGCAGGGGGGCGGCCCTGGGGGCCCGGGCCCCCCCCGAAATGAATTTTTTTCATAGTAAATTTATGTTTGCAACAGCGAATTTGTTCATTTTGTACTACCGGACCCCCCCCGAAATGAAATCCTGTGTACGTTGCTGCTCTGAAATAAAACAAGTGAAACAAGTAAGGAATGTTCAAAAGTCGGTACGCTTCACCACTACGGGTACATACAAGAGGTGCTAATTTACACAATATCATTTAGATAGAAGAGACATATGACCTTTAGAGGACCTTTGAAATGGAATCAGGCGAAATCAAATGTATGATCTACATAGATATTTGGATGTATTACAAAAAACCCATACACATACCATTCTAAAAAATTCCATTCTATGAAAAATTCCATGTCAATCGTGGAGACTTTGATTATTTGGTGTAACATTTGCATAAAACAGAGCAAAATGATCTATGTATGTAAATCTGGACCTAATTGAACGGTGGCATATTTGGTATGCTGCAGCACAAAGCGCCGTCCACAATTTTATATATATATGGATCAGACGTAGGCCATTTGCATAAAATCAGATGAAAATATATATGGGAGATATATCTAAATCTAAACCGATTCTCACGAAACCTAACATGCATCCTTCTAGATTCAATTCATTGAGCTATACCCAATTTCGTGGAAATCGAAAAAATAGGGGCTTTGGTGCTCTAGTAACAAAAAATAGGACGAACATATTTACAGCAGCTACATCTAAATCTGAACCGATTTTCACCAAACTTAACACACATTATTCTAGACTTATGTCAGTACGTTATGCCAAATTTCGTGCCAATCGGAAATATGTAGGGACTTTTTTGCACCATTTGCTTCAAATAGGGCGAACATATATCGGAGCTATATCTAAATCTGAACCGATTTTTAAAAAACTTAACACACATAATTATAGACTTAATTCAGTGCGCTATGCCAAATTTCGTGGAAATCAAAAGATATATAGGGACTTTGGTGCGTCATTTATATCAAATCGGACGAAAATATATATGGGAGCTATATCTAAATCTGAACCGATTTTCACGAAACTTTACACACATCACTAGACTTAATTTTGTACGCTATGCCAAATTCCAGGGAAATCAAAAGATATGCAGGTTGCGCCATTTACATTTATTCGGACGAAAATATATATGGGAGCTATATTTAAACCTGAACCGATTTTCCCAAATAATGAAAACTGTAGTACAGGGTATTATGTCTTTGTGCATATGTTTGTAACAGGCAAATATAATCGATATCGACCCATGGCTCCATTTGAGAATATGCATAGAATCACCTTCTGAGTCGATTTATGTATGTCCGTCCGTATGTCCATGTTAAATTGTAAACAAAGTACAGGTCGTATTTGTAATCCGATTTGGATGAAATTTGGCACAGTTGGCCCAAGGACGAACCCTATTGAAATTGGGAAATGTCGTTTCAGATTTATATATAGCTCCCATATATATTTTCGTCCGATTTAAGGTAAATGGTGTAACAAGCTCCCTATATATCTTTCGATTTGCACGAAATTTGGCATAGCGTACTGAATTAAGTCTAGAATGATGTGTGCAAAGTTTCGTGAAAATCGGTTATGATTTAGGTATTAATGGGGGCTACTAGGGAAAGTGGGCCTACATTTATAATTTTTAGTGAAGAAATTTGGTACATGATAAGGACCCAATGTACCACATTTCAGCGAATTCGTATTAAAAACGCGCTCAAGAATCCCAAGAGTACCGAAATTTGGGAGGCACCCTTATATGGGAGCTATGCCTAAACCTGGTCCGATATAACCCATCTTCGAATTTGACCTGCCGGCCGGCAATAGACTTTATGTACAATTTTGATGATCCATTTCAGTTCGTTCAGAGACTAGAGTGATTACAACAGAGAGGCGGACATGATTAGATCGTCAAAGAATTTTACGCTCATCAAGAATATATGATTATTTCGATGCGTCCATACTATGGGGGAGGATATAAAAAGTCCATACTATGGTGGAGGGTATAAGTAATATTTCAATTATAAAAGTATGAGTAAAATAAATTATAAGAGACTAGTGACGATAAGACAATAAACACAATTAAAATTGTCAGGCAATCGACGACTTTTGTTGTGACAATATTTGAGATTTTGTGGAATATCCAAAGTCTCAATTGACTCATTACCCCCATTAACGCTATTGACCCTCTATTGACTATGCACTATCGACTTTCGAATGACACGTTCATATAAAAACGTCTATAGTCAACAGTCAATCAGTAGCACTTGTGACAATGTCAATAATAAGTCAATAGGGATTCAGTGTTGACATTTCCTACAGGGTTATAAAGTTCACAAGCGACTTTAAATATGAGAATAATAACTAAGCACTTTTCGTTCTCAACGAGTGAAAATTATTTTTTCCGATGTTATACTATTAAGATAAACTCTTGCTAACATTCGTAAAACCTTACAAACTTATGGAAAATATTTTTGTAATAAAAACAATTACAATATTAATAAATTTTATAGACGTAATTATGTCTTCATTATTTTAGTTAATTCCATTTTAAATCCCTCTACATAAAAAACTTACCTGTATTATGTGCTCAATGTCCTTGCATGTACAATAAAAAACAACTTAATTAGGATTACAATGACGATATCATTATTACACGCACGTAAAATATCAAATAATCACTAAAATACTATTTATGATTAAATAATGAGAAAACATTTCAATTAATTTAAATGATAGGCTCCTTTGAGCAAGGTACGTGTAATTAAACAAACATTGATAACTGTAAATTAATAATTGATATGAGAAAGTTGAACGGAAATTCTTCACTAAATAAACACAAAACGTCCTTTAAACGCATAACGTTTTAATTAACTCAATGTTAATTGTGTTTTTTATTTTCTATCTGACGTCATAAAAAACAGTGACAACAAAAACGTTTATTAAATTATGAAAAATCGCCATTTATGACGATATTAATAAAACAAAAACTTTAATTATTATTGTTTACTTTAAGGTATAATCATGAATTTAACAACAACAATAATAATATTAACAAACAAATGTGTAAAACAAATGAATTTAACAATGCTGATAGATTTCATATGTATATCATCACAATACTATTTACATATTAATTATATGAGAGATGTTATAGCGATATTTTGTACCGATTTAAATGCATATGATCTGCTGCAGCTGAATTCCAATAGTTTTCCATTATTAGGCGCGAAATGAAAACAATTAAAAAATATTGTTTCATCTTTCTTTGGTATGCAAATAACGCTAAAAGCTTTTATTAATGATAATTTTTTTAAATAATGTTTTTATTATTGAATTGAAAAACTGGAGAAAATTCAATTTAATTAATACAGCAGTTAATGAAATAAAAACAATATAAAATAATGTCATTAAAAAAACTATCATAAAATACACCAGATATAAAAATATAATGAACAGCTAATAGATTGACGACTAAGATAAAATATTTCTTTGATTACAAATAATATTTTCTAAAGAAATTAATATCTATCGGTAGGCAGTAGTTCATATTCGAATCACATCAAATACAGCTATTTAATAGCGTACAAGCTGTTAAATGAAGATAAGTAATGGGTGTAAATTCCGGTTAGGAGACTCGAAACGAATAAAGTTAATACCATACACCAATGTACGACTAACAGTTCATTGTCCTTGAGGAGCCTACTTTAATCGCGACATTGTTGAGGAATATTTGGAGATCAAACAAAAAAAAAACATTGTCCAACCGTACAGACATTTTCATACCCTCAACCACACGAAGGTGAATTCAAAATTCCATAAATCGATCGCTATATTTATATGGGGACAAAGTTATGTTTGTAGACTCCGAAAAAAATATTTTCCAAATTACAAAAACCCTCTAGTTCGAAAACAGAACTTTTTATTTATAATTTATTTTTTGTTCGCCAGGAATCCGATGTGTTAAATTATGAGAAAATTCGTTCAAAACCAGTAAGTCGTTCAAAAGTAGTAAAGTCGGACGGGGCCGACTATATGATACCCTTCACCACTTTATGTATATTCAACAGATGAATCCTAACAAACGTCGCATTTTTAAAGGATCAGTAAAATGAAATTGAATCCATAAACATTTCATTCTGCAACCGATACTAAATTTTTCATTTAATCAGATATAGAAGCTATATCTAAATCTGAACCGCTTTCAGGAAACTTAACACACATCATTCTAGACCTAATTCATTACGCTGTGCCAATTTTCGTGCAAACCGAAAGATATTAAGTGACATTGGAACACCATTTGCCATAAATCGGACGAAAATATATATGGGAGCTATATGTAAATCTGAAACAATTTTCAGGAAACTTAACACACATCATTCTAGACCTAATGCATTACGCTGTGCCAAAGTTCGTGCAAATCGAAAGATATATTGGGACTTTGGTACAACATTTTCATAAAATCGGACGAAAATATATATGGGAGCTATATCTAAACATGAACCTATTTTCACAAAATTTAACACACATCGTTCTAGACTTAATTCAGTACGCTATCCAAATTTCGTGCAAATCGAAGGATATATAGGGACTTTGGTGCACGATTTACCTAAAATCGGGCGAATATATATATATATATATATATACATATATGGGAGCTATATCTAAATCTGAACCAATTTTTGCAAATTTCAAAACACATCTTTCTACACTTAATTCAGTACACTATGCCAAATGTCGTGCAAATCGAAGGATATATAGTGACTTTGGTGCACCATTTACATAAAATCGGACGAATATATATATATGGGAGCTATATCTAAATCTGAACCGATTTTCCCGAAACTTAACACACATCATTCTAGACCTAATTCAGTACGCTATTCCAAATTTCATGAAAATCGAGAGATAAATATGGACTTTGGTACAGCATTTACATTAAATCCGACGAAATTATATATGGGAGCTATATCTAAAACTGGACCGATTTTCAGGAAATTTAACACACATCATTCTAGACTTAATTCAGTATGCTGTACCAAAGTTCGTGCAAATCAAAAGATATATAGGGACTTTGTTACACCATTTAAATTAAATCGGACGAAGATATGTATGGGAGCTATATCCAAATCTGAACCGATTTTTTCCCAATTTCAATAGGGGTCGTCCTTGGGCCAAATAAGTGACCTATGGCAAATTTCATCCAATTCGGATCATCAATGCGACCAGTACTTTGTTTACAATTTAAAATGGACAGACAGACGGACGGACATGCATAAATCGACTTAAAATGTGATTCTATGCATATTCTCAAAAGGAACCATGGGTCTATCTAGTTTCCTTTTGCCTGTTACAAACATATGCACAAAGACATAATACCCTGTACCATAGTTTGGTGAAGGGTATAAAAATTATTCCGAAAAAGAATTGGAACTTTTATTTGGTGTTATATCAAAACTTGATACTACATATACACCGCATAAGTTTGTATATAATTCAGCCATCCAGAATCCTTTATAACAAATTACAGCCCCATCAGTTGGAAAATGTGGCTAAAATCTTCGAAATACCAAAAATTCCCCGAAATGCCGAATAATGAGGCGTACTTTGATATTTTACTAGGGCTACCCAAAAAACTGGACCAATATTTATCGTTTTCGGTAGGAAGATTTGAACCAAACGTAGAGAACCAATTCTATTGGAAAATGTGTCAAAACCCCCTATAATACCGAATATTTGGGGGGTACCGTTATATGGGGACTAAACCAAAACATGGACCGAAATACCCCATTTCCAATACCAACACCAAAAAAAAACTATATTTCATATATTGATGTTATTTTGATAAAAAAAAAAAAACAAAAAACCAATAAGGAAAGTAGTAAAGCAGGACTGGGCCAACTATATGATACCCTTCACCACTTTGGGTATATTCTTCATATGTATCCTAACAGACGTCGCCTTCGATGTCGAAGAAGGAGTGGAATATGTGGGAACTATATCTAAATCTGCACCGATTTCAACGACATTTCCAAAAGATGAATTTATATTAACATGGGTACATTGTACAAAATTGAGTGTCACTCGCACAAACTTTAGGTCTATAGTGCACAATTTACATTAAATCGGACAAAAGTATATATGCATCACAACTTAATACACACCATTCTAGACTCAATTCAATGCGCCACGCTAAATTTAGTGCAAATCGAGGGATATATAGGGACTTTGGTGCACGATTTACCTAAAATCGGACGAAAATATATATGGGAGCTATATCTAAATCTGAACCGATTTTCAGGAAACTTAATACCCATCATTCTAGACCTTATTCATTACGCTATGCCAAATTTCGTGTAAATCGAAAGATATATAGGGACTTTGGTACACCATTTACCTTAAGGGGACCCCCCCATTCTCGGGGTCAAAATTTTTGTTGACTTAATTCCAATCTACACTAATTCAAGAATGTCCCTGCAAAATTTCAAGTTAAAATCTCAAGAACTCTTGAAGATATAGCCGATTTATTGTGTCAGCATCAAGTGACGGCTGAAGGGCTTCTCAAACTTTAAACGCGTTTTTCTCTAAACATTTTTTTGCGAATGGCGGGCACGATAACTCAAAAACTAATAACCCAATCGATTTCAAATTTTTGCACGTTTCTCTGTGAGTGTACTGCTATCGTATGAACTAGGATAAAGCCAATCGGTGAAGATCTTCCTTATTTTTTAACTTGGTTTTTGGTAAAAAATCGGTGATTTTTCAAAAATATTTTTTCAAAGGTACGCCATTTTGTTAATTTTAGAGCGAGGTCAATAATCCTAGTTCATACGAGAGCCAGACATGTACTCTTTCTAACACCGTTGGAATTTTCGAATTCCGATGTTCCAGTGAGGAGTTATCATGCCCGCCATCAAAAATAAGGACTTTTCTTTGATCACAAAAAACAACAACAATTTTTTTTGTAAATTATTTTTCTTCCCTTTTAAATCTTTAAAATTAAATTCTAAATCTTTTGCAAAGTTACAAATCTTAACAAGCATTGGTATTCATTTACCAGCCCATTTAAAATCTTACAAATAAATAATCGAGAATGGGGGGGGTTCCCTTAAATCGAACGAAAATATATACAGGAGCTATATCTAAATCTGGACCGATTTTCTGGAAACTTTACACACATCATTCTAGACCTAATTCATTGCGCTATGCCAAATTTCGTGCAAATCGAAAGATATATAGGACTTTGGCACACCAATTATCTTAAATCGGACCAAAAATATATATCGGAGCTATATATAAATCTGAACCGATTTTTCCCAATTTTAGCAGTGATCGTCGTTGGTCCAAATCAATTCGCGGTACAAAATTTCATAAAATCGGATTATAAATGGGCCTGTACTTTGTATACAATTTAACATCAATAGATTGACGGACATGCATAAATTGACTCAGAAAGTGAATCTATCCATATTCTACAAATGACCTATGGGTCTATCTCGTTTCCTTTTGCATGTTACAAACATATGCACAAAGACATAATACCCTGTACCACAGTGTGGACAAGGGTATAAAAACTTCCACTTGTAAGGGTTCTTAGAACATATATTTTTTCATTCCACGCTTATTTAAAACCGGTGAGCAGAGCAGTGTAGTCCATGTTCTGAGCGATATTTGCACATTCTTGACCGACTAGAGGCTAACAAATATTACTAATATTTTGTGCAGCCCTTCTAATTCAGATTCCTTTCAACGTGGGTTGTGGTATGTTGCTCGGCTTTCAATTGTGCCCTATAGATCGACTCGAAAAAAACACAAACAACTAAGTTTTCGGTGCACTTTATCCCAATAAAATTATAGGCGTTATCCTTGACCATAACTGGATCTAGATGGAAAATTTCAAAGCGATCAGTTCAATACTATGTTCGTCGTGTAGTATGGTAATGGGTTACTAAATAATATGTGAATACGTATGCGAAGGTGTAACTCCCACATCCGAGTACATACGACAATATAATTGGTATCAGTTTAAAGGCCAACCACTTCTCTTGGATGTACTATCAACTTCTCGGGTCTATGTCCTTTAGGGGTAATAATATACGCTATAGAATACAAATTTTGTAATTTGTCACACAAAAGTCAGGGTCCATTTGATCCGCTAAATTTTGACCGATCTTTATTAAAACAGGTATGTTTATTCTTCTCCATGTAAAAATTCACAATGTCTGGGCCATTATTGGAGCCTGTGGAGCAATCAGAAAAATTTGTTTTTGGTCCATTTCATACCCTAAATATTAACCCATATTTACCAAAAACAATAGGGGTCTTCATTGCCCAGATTCCATCTTACATGTAAAATTTCGTGAATATTGGTCCATAACTGTGGCCTGGCGGACACACATGTCTAGAACGACTCAGCTAGTCGAGATATGACTATCGGTATACTTAAAGAATGGTCTAGGGCTAATATTTCGGGGCGTTACAAACTCTTGGGGAAAAATATCATACTTAAAAACATGCTTATGACAGTGTTGGCCCTAGAAAAAATAGATATATCTGTGTTAGTCTTTGAAAAAATATTACCAAAAAAAATCACGCATAAAGCTCTGATAATCCGTCAGTTCTTCAGTGAATACATGTTTGTAACTGAGGTATTTCTTAAAAAAATCTGCAATAAAAACATTCATAACATTGGTAACAAACCACCTGATATGATGCTTGAAAAATGGTTTTTAAGGTTTAAGAAAAATAATTCAAGCTGTAATGATCACCAAACAACTATTTTTAAAGTCGAATAATATATAAAAATCTGATTGTTTTTCCAATGTTTTCTAATGAATCCACAATTTTAGGTGTGATTTTTTTTAAATATCCACGACTATCATTAATCCTTTACAAAAAATTTTTAAAATCCACGTTACGAGAACTCTTTAAAATATCTTTAAAAATTCATACTTACAGAGGTCCTTAAAATATAGTTTCAACAAAAATCACCCACCTCAAAGTCCTCTAAAAAATGTTGTTAGTCTTCCTATAATCTCACAAATTATGTTTTTCAAAAATCAAAGCTAATAGCTCACATGGTCCTTATATGTATATGCACCTGTTTCTGATATTCATAATAACTTCAAAAACCACAACTCTAAACTAAGTAGTTTAAATTTTTGTACAAACCAAATAAATCCTTGCATTTTTGCTTTTTACGAAAATATATTCACATGACGCTACTGTTTGTAGTTGTTGTTAAGGCAAGTGCTTTATTTCTCTTTGAGAAGCAAAAGAGAGGTCAAAGGATACCTTATGGCGAGACTACACAATCAAGTAAGAGCTAAGCCAAAGAGGAGTTTAAACAATGCAATAACAACAACAGCAACATAACATTGTCGGTGACTCGCTAACAAAAAAGAGGTAGCAGGATTAAAAACAAAATAACTCAACAAAGAATACAAACACAAAACTTAAATTAAAGCCAAAGCAGCCATTGCTGCTGTTGCACAGGTTTTTAACCAACCAAAGCAGCCAGTCAGTCAGCCAGCCAACAAACAATATTTTCTGCTGCAATGTCCTAAAAAAGGGTTAATAATCCCCCATAACAAATTAACACAATATAAACACACAATATTTGCAGTAGAACAAAAACAAAAGCGAATGATGGCTACAATAAACCCGGCACGATAATATCCTGAAACTGGAGGTATTTTGGAGAAAATTAAGAGGAACGAGGCAAGAGCAAAAAGTTTTCACTTTAACACAAAAGAAAATATTGTAGTATATGTGTTGACTTTACTGCAGTAGCCATTGTTAAGGATATTGTTGTTGCTGTTGTTAATAGCAATACGGAAGGCGAACTATGTAGGCAGTCTAAAATGATAATCAAGATGTTAACTGGTTTCTCACAAACAAATTCTTTTCACTTTGCAAAATTTATAAATGTTCTTTAAAAGCAATAAGTTTGTTGTGTCCTTCCTTCTATCCTTGAAGCTAAGCATCTTGGGTTATATTTGTTACTAACAGCATTTACCCTTTTTGCCCTATTCCATTACTTTAAGTAGTTTTAGCTTAAGTAAATTAAAATCCTTAAAGAAGTCTGTTCTTTTTCGCTTTTCTTTCGGTGTTTTTTTCCTTCATCATGAGATTGATGGTAAGCCTATGGAGAATGAAAAACAAAACAACAACACATAAGATAAAATAAATGGCCAAGGATATTTCAACACTCTGGGGTTTAGTAATGTGAGAAAAAAGGGATGTTGGATAGGAAATGAAACATGTAAGAGGAAAATATTGCTAAATAAATAAGAGGCCTTCAAGGAGGTTCTTGGTTCTGATAGTCCTTAAAAATATATTTTTAAATTTAAACTCAGCCAAAAATATATTTTTAAATCTAAGCTCAGTCGAAACAATATTTATAAAAAATCAACGCCTGTGGATAGTCCTTAAAAAATATTTTTATAAAACCACACTTGTGGATATTACGTTAAACCTATGTTTAAAAATTCCACGCTTGAAGATAGTCCTTTAAAATATTTTTAAAAAATCCACTCCTATGACTAGTCTTGGAAAAAAAGTATTTTAAAACCAGTAAAGAAAATAATAAAGACGGACTTGGCCGACTATATGATACCCTTCACCACTTTGGGAATATTCTAAATATACTTCTTAACAGACTTCGCCTATTCGAAAGGACATTAACATGAAATTGTACGAACTTCAATACTCGTATGTGACAGTTATGCCTTTCTAGAATCTATGCTAAATTTTATTTCATTCGGACAAGTTTAGAGTCATTTGCATACAATTGGAAAAATTTATGTAAATCGATATATGCGCGCTGTTCGGTAGACCGCACTATTAAAATTTAATCTCAAGTATATATACCCGTTTGAAATAAATATGAAAGCTGTATATGCATCTGCACCATTTTCAATAATACGCAATAACATAATTCTAGTCTAGATACGTTGAGCAAAATTTACCTAAACTCGAACGAAAATTTGTATGGAAGCTTTATGGAAATCTGAACCGATTTCAACACAAACTTTAGGTCTTTAGTGCGTAATTTACATAAAATCGAAGGGAAATACATATGGGAGCTATATCAATATCTGAACCGATTTTCACGAAACTTAGCACACGTCATTCTAGATTCAATTCAGTACGCTGTGCCAAATTTCGCGCAAATCGAAAGATATATAAGGACTTTAATGCACCATTTCTATTAAATCGGACGAAAATATATATGGGAGCTATATCTAAATCCGAAACCGATTTTTCCCAATTTCAATAGGGTTCGCCCTTGGGCCAAATAAGTGAACTATGCCAAATTTTATCCAAATCGGAACACAAATGCGACCTGTACTTTGTTAACAAAAATACATGGGTACCCTTACATGGTACCCTTATATGGGGCTACCCAGAAAAATTGACCTATATTTATAATTTGCTACCTAATAAGAACTCGATGTACTAAATTACAGTCTATTTGGTCGAAAAATACGATTAGAACTCCAAAATACTAACAATTTGGGGGTACCGTTATATGGGGACTTCCAGAAAAACTGGACCTATATTTATAATTTTTAGTGGAGTAATTTGGTACCCAATAAGAACCCAATGTACAAAATTTCAGAGAATTCAGTTATAAAACGAGCCCAAGAACCCGAAAATACCGAAAATTGGAGGTACCTTTATATGGGGGCTATCCGAAAAAATTGACCTTTATTTATAATTTTTGGTAGAGAGATGTGCAACCCAATAAGAACGCAAAGTACCAAATTTCGAATTCAATCGAAAAATGCGATCAAAACCCCCAAAATACCGGAAATTGGGGGTACCGTTCTACGGCGGCTATCCGAAAAAATTGACCTTTATTTTTAATTTTTGGTAGGGAGATTTGCTTCCCAATAAGAACTCAAAGTACCAAATTTCAGCGAATTCAGTTGAAAAACGCTCTCAAGAACCTCAAAATACCGAAAATTTGGGGGTACCCTTATATGGGAGCTATGCCTAAACGTGGACCGTCCTTGGGCCAATTAAGTGACCTGTGCCAAATTTCATCCAAATCGGATCATAAATGCGATCTGTACTTTGTTAACAAAAATACATGGACGGACAGACGGACGGACATGCATAAATCGATTCAGAATGTAATTCTATGCATATTCTCAAAAGGAACCATGTGTCTATCTCGTTTCCTTTTGCCCGTTACAAACATATGGACAAATACGTAATACCCTGTACCTCAGTGTGATGAAGGGTATAGAAAATTCACGTCTATGGACAGTATTTGAAATGATATTTTTAAAAATCCATGTCTATGGATCGACGATAAAAAAAATATTTTTAAAAATTCCTTGAAAAGTTTTTTTTTTCAACATAATTCTCCTGTAAAGACATCCACTCTGTAAAGGCCTGTCCCATTTTTACTTTCTTGACAACAATGAACCTTAAAGCCTTCCTCCAACCCTTAAAATGTATACAAAAAAAGAACACACACAAAACTTTTTACTCATGTATATTATCCTGTCAGTTTGTTTACTTATTTATATGTGAATGTTACATAGTTTTGAATATTTTCCTGTCCAAATTGTTTTTGTAATTTTTTATTATTTAGACTCCATAGCTCTTCCTCAAAACACATTCTTAAGGATTCTTTACGAAACTGACATTACAGTAATTTCACACAGTCCTTTTTTTGCAGCAACACACACACATACATCCTTACACTCAACAATATCCTAAGAGAGTGAGAGACAAAAAAATCCTGAAGAAAAAAATAAAGGATTGTCTTAGTCCTTTTAAAACATTTATTGATACGAACCGAACTGAAGAAAAAAATTGGATACTTACCCAATGACTACTCAATTCCCGTTTGGCCTATACTCTGTCCATAATAAAATAAGCAAAGTCTGGCCACAGTCATATAAGACGATGAAAGACATGTGAAAAGAATCAACAACAACAACACCAGGGATTGGGACATCAATGTAACGTATGAAATGAACGTAAATACTACTATGAACCTAATGCATGTGGTCAAAAGGATTATCGATCGTTTTTTTTTTCAATTGAATTGTTTTTTAGTTCAAATTTAATTTTTTTTGTTTCTTTTACTTTCCATTTAGTTTTGCCCTTTACACACTTGTTTGATAACTATTCGTTCCTTTTTTCATCAAATTATTTTTTTTTTTCTTCAAATTACTTTTTTCTTGTTATTTGTTTTTTAGTTCATGTTCACGTAAAACTTGTTCAAGGCTAAGGTTGCTCTGTGATAACTTCGAGTACAATGGAAAGAAAAATTAAAAGCACGTTAAAACCCCCGAAAAAAGGACCTCCATTGTTGAGTTACGTTTGTTTTTTTTTTTCAATTTCGTTTTATTTGAGCTTTGTTTTAAACCAGAACAAGGACAATGCATTCATATTCCTTTTTTCATGTTTCAGAGAATGTAATATTTTTGCGTAACTTTTGTGTGTTCTCATAAACTTTATGGAGAGAAAAAAACTTGTTCATAACATTAAAAGGAATATATTTTAAGTAACTCTTGAAAAAAATTATTGTTACTTTTGTTCTAAGTTTGAAATTCAGACAAAGTATGTTCAGACAACGTGAAAAAATATTAGGCCTTCCCAAAAATATATTGGAAATAAACAAAATATCTTTAAAGAACTAAATGGAAATAACAATCTACTCCATATTCAGAAATACGTGGGGACCCTTAAACAAGGACATATATTGAACATGCCCTGGAAAGAAGGTTATTAACTTACCCGGAATTGTGACCAAAACCTTTACATAACGACAATGGGCATGATATTTATATGTAGCTTATATCAGAATATATCGTTTACTATTCAGCAAAAATATTTATTTAAGAATCTACATTGCGTAGATTTTTTTTAAAAATATTTTCTTTTGCAAAACCCCAATTCGTAGAACTTTTTCTTTAAGAAACTACAGTCCGTAGTTTTTAATTTTTTTTTTTAAGAATTAACAGTGTGTTTTTTATAAAATTTTATAACAAATTTATAAAAATATTTTTTCAAGGATCCAAAGTACCTACATTTTTTTAGTATTTGTTTTAAGAATCCACAGTGCGTAGATTATTTGAAACATATTTTTTAAAGAACCCACTGTGAGTGGATCATTTAAAAATATTTTAAGAATCCAAGAAAAACATAATTTAGATGCAAAATAACACATAGCTATAATTTTTTTTCTGATATAAGGTTTTTAACGAATTTTTCCACCGAGATGTATCGATTCTGGTTTTAGGCTTGCCCCAAATAACGGTACCTCCAAATATTCGGTATTTTAAGAATTATCTTAAGTTTTTCAACAGGATTGACTGTAATTTGGTATTTTGTATTCTCTCTAGGTACCACATGTTTCTACTAAAAATTATTTTTATTGGTCCACTTTTAAGATAGCCTCCATATAACAGTACCTTACGAATTTCAGCATTTTGGAGAGAGTAGTAATAGAATAGACAGTAATTTGGTAATTTTGTATTTTGGGTTATCATTTGGTAGCACATCTTTCTACTAAAAAATATCAATATTGGTCCACTTTTTTCGATAGCCAAAGTGGACCATATAACAGTACCTTCCGAATTTCAGTATTTTTTAGGAGTATGGGCACATTTTTTCAATGAATTGGCAATAATTTGTGTAACACATCTTCACTCTCAAAACCAGTAAGAAAAGTAGTAAAGTCGGACGGAGCCGACTATATGATACCCTTCACCACTATGGGCATATTAAACAGGACTATTAACATGAAATTCGATGAACTAAAATATGTGATATCTATATAAATGTGAATCAACTTAGATCAATCCATAAACATGTCATTCGTTTGTTACAATGGTACAAAATTATGAACATCGACTTGAAAGAAATATCAATGGGACATCCGTTGGGATATGTCTGAAAATCTAGAAAACGTAAGTACGTTATTTTATGCTCAATTTTGTACGCTGTACAAAATTTCATGTCAATCGACAAACATGAGAAGTTTGATGAACCATTTACTTAAAATCGTACGAAAATATATAAAGAAGCTAGATCCAAATATGAACCGATTTCAACAAAACTTGTCACAGGTTAGGTTATCTAATTTCAGTACGTTATGTTCCTATCAGTCATATATTGGTTCCATGGTGCGTCAATTAATTAAAATCAATCGATAATATATAAGGGAGCTATATCTCAGTCCCAACCGATTTTCACGAAACTTGACACACATCATTCTGGACTAAATTCAGTACGCTATGCAATATAAAAACTTTGGTACATTATTTACATTAAATCGGAAGAATATATATATCTACCAACCGATTTTCGCGAAACTCAGCACACATCACTCTAGGCTCAATTCAGTGCGTCATGCCAAATTTAGTGCAAATCGAAATAGGGAACATTTAAATAAAATCGGACGTATCTATATATGGGAGCTATATCTAAACCGATTTTCAGGAAACTTGGCAGACATCAGTGTAGGCTAAATTCAGTATGTTATGCCAAATTTTGTGCAAATCGAAAGATATATAGGGACATTGGTGCACCATTTACATAAAATCGGACGAAACTATATATGGGAGCTATATCTAAACCTGGACCGATTTTCACGAAACTTGCCGAACATCATTCTAGGCTCAATTCAGTATTTTACGCCAAACTATATACGGGAGCTATATCTTAATCTGAACCGAAATTTCGTGTAAATCGAACGATATTTATGGACTGTGGTGCACAATTTACATAAAATCGGAAGAAACTATATATGGGAGCTATATCTTAATCTGAACCGATTTTTACGAAACTTAGCAGACATCATTCTATGCTCAATTCAGTACGTTGTGCCAAATTTCGTGCAAATCGAAAGATATAAAGGGACTTGGGTCCACCATTCGCATGAAAATATATATAGGAGCTATATCTAAATCTGAACCAATTTTTATACCCTTCACCACACTGTGGTACAGGGTATTATGTCTTTGTGCATATGTTTGTAACAGGCAAAAATAATCGAGATAGACACATGGTTCCTTTTGAGAATATGCATAGAATCACTTTCTGAGTCGATTTATGCATGTCCGTCCGTCCGTCCGTCCGTCCGTCTGTAGATGTTAAATTGTAAACAAAGTACAGGTCGCATTTATAATCCGATTTGGATGAAATTTGGCACAAGTCACTTATTTGGCCCAAGGACGAACCCTATTGAAATTGGGAAAAATCGGTTCAGATTTAGATATAGCTCCCATATATATTTTCGCCCGATATCGGCACCAAAGTCCCTATATATCTTTCGATTTGCACGAAATTTGGCACAGTGTACTGAATTAGGTGCAGCATGATGTGTGCCAAGTTTCGAGAAAATCGGTTCAGATTTAGATATAGCTCCCATATATAGCTTCGTCCGATTTAAGGTAAATATTGCACTAAAGTCCCTATATATCATTCGATTTGCATTAAATTTGGCACAGGGTACTGAATTGGGTCCAGAATGACGTGTGCCAAGTTTCGAGAAAATCGGTTGAGATTTAGATATAGCTTCCATATATAGTTTCGTCCGATTTAAGGTAAATGGTGCACCAAAGTCCCTATATATCATTCGATTTGCATGAAATTTGGCATAGAGTACTGAATTAGGTGCAGAATGATATGTGCCAAGTTTCGAGAAAATCGGTTCAGATTTAGATATAGCTCCCATATATAGCTTCGTCCGATTTCATGTAAATGGTGCACCAAAGTCCCTATATATAGTTTAGTCCGATTTAAGGTAAATGGTGCACCAAAGTCCCTATATATCCTTCGATTTACACGAAATTTGGCACAACGTACTGAATTGAGCATAGAATGTTGTCTGCCTTGTTCGTGAAAATCGGTCCAGATTTAGATATAGCTCCCATATATAGTTTCGTCCGATTTCATGTAAATGGTGCACCATAGTCCCTATATATCCTTCGATTTGCACGAAATTTGGCATAACGTACTGAATTGAGCCTAGAGTGATGTCTGCCAAGTTTCGAGAAAATCGGTGCAGATTTAGATATAGCTCCCATATATATAGTTTCGTCCGATTTCATGTAATTGGTGTACCAAAGTCCCTATATATCCTTCGATTTGCACGAAATTTGGCATAACGTACTGAATTGAGCCTAGAATGATGTCTGCCAAGTTTCGTGAAAATCGGTCAAGATGTAAATATAGCTCAAATATATAATTTCGCCCGATTTAATGTAGGGGAGACTGGGGCACCTTCGGCACTTTTTTTTTTAGAGCTCTATATCTCAGTACTTATTCAACATATATAACAACTTTATGGCTGATTATTGTCCTCTGACACTTAATTATAAAAAATAGTACCAAAAAGATATAAAAAACAGTATTAGTTAAAAAATTTTACAGTTTTGTAAAAAAAGTCAAATTCGCCGAATGTGCCCCAACCCGGGGTAGCTTCGGCATTTGATGGGGCACATTCGGCACCATAGTCATAGCCGGGTAATTGTCATCGCTATCAGTCTGGTTGAAATTCTGATCCTCTAAAGGCTCTATTTGGTTTTAATACGCCACACAATGTTTGAATTTTAGGGCTATATTTTCTAGCGGCGGACGTTTACATCTCAAGGTCGCACACACCATCAGAAATAGGGGGTTTCTATCGCATTTTCGTCAATAAAAGCACGTTTGATCTTATACATGCAATTTCGAGCCATATTAAAGGATTAGTTTTAAAGACAAACTCAAAAATATTTTAAGGAAATAATATTGCACAATCTGTATATGGCCGAATGTGCCCCACTTAAAATTTTTTTCGATCAGATTTTTAAAAACATTCTAATTTTAAATATTTTTATAATAATACACATCGTAGTTAACCACTTTTTAATAATATTGTCATAAAAAATTTAAAAGTTTTATCACGAAATACTTACGAAATGGAATTGAAATATTACAGAAACATCTATAAAAATACAAAAACCTATGTATCTACATAAGCTTATTAGCTAGAAATTTCAAAATTTGTGTCAGTTATTTATTTCGATATTAGATGCCAATGTATCGAAACTAATGATGTACGATGAGAGCTTCATATCGAAAACGCGACTGCCGAAGGTGCCCCGATGCCGAAGGTTCCCCAGTCTCCCCTACATGGTGCATCATAGTCAATATATATCTTTCGGTTTTCACGAAATTTGGCATAGCGTACTGAATTTAGTCCAGAATGATGTGTGCAAAGTTTCGTGAAAATCGGTTGAGATTTAGATATAGCTCCCTTTTATTATAGATTGATTTTAAGTAATTGACGCACCAAGGAACCAATAGGCTGATAGGAACAAAACGTACTGAAATTAGTATATCCTAACCCGTGACAAGTTTCGTTGAAATCGATTCATATTTGGATATAGATTCAATATATATTTACGCCCGATGTTAAGTAAATTGGGCATCAAACTCCTCATGTTTGTCAGATTGACATGCAATTTTGAACAATTTCCAAAATTGAGCATAGAATAACGTAGTTGCGTTTTCTAGAAGTACAGACATAGCCCAACGGGTGTCCTAATGCTTTGTTTGAAGTCGATTTATATAATTTTGTCCCATTGTAACAAACGAATGACTTGTTTACGGATTGATCTAAGGCGATTCACATTTAGATAAGTATCACATATTTTAGTTCGTCCAAGTTCATGTTAATAGTCCTGTTTTATATACCCATAGTGGTGAAGGGTATCATATAGTCGGCTTCGTCCGACTTTACTACTTTCCTTACTGGTTTTAATTTGAATAAGGTTCGTCCTTGGGCCAAATAAATGGACTGTGCCAAATTTCATCCAATTCGGATTATAAATGCGACCTGTACCTTGTTTACAATTTAACACCAACAGACGGACGGACGTCTATTATGAACTCCCTTCAGCTCATATATGAAAACCTCTCTTAAAACTGTCTATGAAAGATTCCTTGCTTCAGTTCGCATATAAAAGACTCCCATCTGTTTCTTTAAAAAAAAAGACTTCCTTCAGATCATCTATGAAAGACTTCGTCTACGCAATACTCCCTATTTCAGCTCGTCTATTAAAGAATCTACAGGGCACAAGTTCGTCTATGAAAAACTCCCGGCTTCAGGTCGTCTATGAAAGACTCCCTGCTTCAGCTCGTCTATGAAAGACTCACAGATTCAGCTCATCTATGAAAGACATTCTACTTCAGCTCGCCTATCTAATACTCTCATAAGTTTTCCTATCAAATACTCTCTTCAGTTCATCTATGAAAGACTCCCTGCTTCAGCTAGCCTATGAAAGACTTCTTATTTCAGCTCGTATTTTAAAGAGTCCACAGTTCGTCAATAAAAGACTCCCTGCTTCAGCTCGTCTATGAAAGACTCCCTGCTTCAGCTCGTCCATGAAAGAGTCCCTGCTTAAGCTAGTCTATGAAAGCCTCTCTGAAACTTGTCTATGAAAGCTTGTCGTCTAAGAAAGACTCCATGCTTCTATTCCCCTATGAAATACTTCTTGCTTCAACTCTATGAAAGACTCCTTTCAGTCTGATGAACGGAAAAAGATAAAACATATAACGTCCAGACTTGGATTTTTGTGTGGATCCCCAATTGCATAAAAACTGTTAACTACGTTTAACTTCAGATGTAGGCAGATCGCGTTTTACAAAAATATTTCTCATTTGATTTCATTTTCTCGTTAACTTAATACTAACCAAAAACAAAAAAAATAATCGCGCCATAACTCAAAAACACGACCTAAGGCGAATTTATCTCAAAAACGTGGGTCAATTGCTTTCATTCCCAAAAATTTTGTTGTATATTGTTATTTTTATTTATAATATATTCAGGGATTTTCTGATAATTAAAAGAAGTTTATTTAATTAATTGTTTTTATTGCTTAAATTTAATATTATTTATCAATTTTTGAAGATGTGTCGTATACTTGGCCCTTTAATTATTTCATACAAATGGTGCTACACTAATCCTAGGTATCAATGTATTCAAAATCCTGATTTCTATGGGCCAACACATATTTTTTAGTACATTATATTAGCTTACTATATCTGGTTTAGATATTTTATATCCTGACTTTGTATATCCTTCCCTATACGAACATTAATCATAAGTTTACAAACGGATAACTTGCTTCAATCATTGAAACTATTATATATTAAAATTAAAATAAATCCATCCGTATTTCCATACGTTGTATTCACATAGAAATAACAACAAAACCTCAAAAGGTTCCACAAAAACCACACACACAAATAAAAGAATATTTATTGGTCTGAATATTACTTCTAATGACTAAAAGTATTACTACTTTCCCACACTTTACCAATGCTTGACACACGCTCCAAGCGAATGGCCCCTTTCATCTTTTTTCGAAATGGATTATTTTCACAAATGAATGAAAAAAACAATTGAAGAAAAAAAAACAACATTTAACGCCTTTCTTGAAATAATAAAAACGAAAACAATATTCACTATGAGTTGGTTTATTTTTTTTAAACATTCCACTTTTGACACTCTTTTTTCTACATCAATGCCTCTGTTCAATGGGAACGAACGAACGAAAAAGCCCATCATCGGCCAAGGAAATGCAGGGAAGCCGAGTAACAGCACACACATACACACAAAAATAAGCGAAGAAACAATTAAAAAATCTAAGCAAAGTGTAATAAAAAACCACAGCCTAAAAGTAACAACAGCAGCAACAACAACAACAATAACGGTGGTATAATATTCGGTCACCATAACGCATAAATTCACGCTTACCACGCACCATTAAAAAACGACGATGACGACCAACTCCCTCCCCCTTTTAAGCAAAAACAACGATGACAACAAAAAACAAAAGGTCCTGGCCATACCGAAAAGAAACTCCTCTAATGTAACTCGAACACTTTGGCCAGGAGTGGGGTAATAAAAACAACAGTAGCAGCAAAAAACAACAACACCAACAACAGTAGTTACAAAACTAACAATAATGGCGTTGACGGACAAATTCTCTCTGGCATGAAATACCAAAGAGCATAGAACTCTAAAATAACAAAAAACCCGAACAACAACAACACCATAAAATTCTGGTGACACTGTATGCGAGAGAGGTGGGGTTGGCAGACAAGGGATAAGAATCCGGTAATAGTAAAAAATGTAAACCAAAACAAATAATTAACACAATACACCACATTTAAAGTTATAAACAAAAACAATAACAATGTATGAGCAGCAAATGTATGCTTAACCACATACACAGACTTATTCATACTAACACTCATCCATTCACTCACACACACACATACACTCTTCATGGCTGGCTCGCTCGCTGGCATACGTAACATAAACATAACAGCTCATAAAAGGACATAAAAGGATAATGCATAAACCAACAACAACAACAGTAAAGACTATGATGACGTCGTCGTCGACGACAACATTAACAGTAGCAACAATGGAAAAGTGAAATGCAGCAAACCGAAACACAAACACACAACCGCACACACACACATACGAACAATATACACCAGCGAGACAATAAGTATTCCTTACAAATGCCGGGGATAGAAGATGAATGCAGGACTGTAAAAATGCCATACAGAAGATGGATAGACCACAAATGAGTTGTTGCTGCTGCTGCTATTTTCCTGGTTTGTTTTATTTTATTTGTTTTTTTGTTTGTATGTCTTTTTGGTCTGCTGGTTTCTAGGTGTGTGCATGGCTGTGTGTTTTGTTGCAATTTCCAAATAGAAGTAAAAAATGCGCATAACTTTCTGTTGTTGTTTTGTGTGTTTTAAAGAGTTCTCCACAACGACATACAAAACCAACCAAACTATAAGTCAAAATGGGGTTATATACAAATTGTATTTTGTAAGGGTTTCTCTTCCTTGTTTTTTGTTAGTAGAGAATTAAAAAATAAAAGCACTTTCCAACAATACCTATAAGTCTAGTAGCTGCTATTTTAACAATTCCAACTGCATTAGGGTATTGGTTAAGTAGCAGATTAGTATTGAGAGTTCATTGCTTTTTCAGAGGATTGCAAGTAATGTCTACCACATTTCCGATCAATTCTAAATTAGGTCACTCTGTAGACTTAAGTGGATTACTCCATGTATTTGAACGGAGATATAATAAATGCAGCACGAAATATGACAGATATAAAATTCATAACTTGAAATTCGCTTAAAAATAGCATGCAAACCTACTTTTATGAATGAGCGTTTGTGTTAATTAACAAAATCTTAAAATACTGAAAATTTTGCCTTAAAACCAATATATTTATTAATATATTTTTATGAAAATTTTCTATATTCATTGAGGCCCAAAAAGCCAAAATGTACATCTATACTGGCAATATACAGTAATGAGGTCCTCTTACCATGAATGCTAAACAGTAATTTCCCTTAAAGAATTGAATTAATCTAAACAAGTGAAAAATGTTGGGCCCTTTACCATAGACACAGTAACAGTTACGTCCTATAAAGATCCCAAGCCCATACAGAGGTATATTACTCTGCAGTGAATGAGTTTGAAATATTAACAGAAACCAGTAAAGAACGTTCAATCGGAAAAATATTGTCTCAATCCGATAAATATTGGGAGTTATATCTAAATCTGAACCGATTTTTCCCAATTTCAATAGGGTTCGTCCTTGGACCAAATAAATAAACTGTGCCAAATATCAACCAAATCGGATCATAAATTTGACCTATACCTTCATAAAAATAAATGGAAAAACGGACATTTATAAATCAACTCAGAAAGAGATTTTATACATATTCTCAAAAGTAACCATGGGTCTATCTCAATTCTTTTTGCCTGTTACAAATATATGCACAAATACATAATACCGTGGTACCGGATCTGGAGAAGGGTATAAAGAGGACGGACTCCAAAGTTATTTCTTAATACAGCCTTAAGATGCCGAAAATCTGTGGTATTTGATATAGGCGTTATACCTTAAGAGATAAGATTCGCCTACAGATTATTTTAGCCTTTGTTATATTTTACATTATCATTGTTACATTGTAGATTTATTTTCCTACTAGCCTCCATATGATGGTTCACTTAAATTGTTGGGGGCTTTGGGCACGTTTTCCAACCGAATGTCTTTAAATTTTATATTTTGGGTTCTCATTGGGTGTCAAGTGTTCCTACCAAAAATTAACAATATGGGTCAACGTTTCGGTATTGTTTTCAATAAGGTTTTAAACAGATGTCTCACCTATTTTTACTACTCCTTGGATGATTAGTATTGAAAATGGGATAAATGGGCCTACGTTTTGGTATATCCCCTATATAACGGTACATCCAAAATTCCTGTTATATTTCATATTTTGAATTCTCAGATTTTAAGACATCTCTTTACCAAAAGCTCTCAGCAGATTCATTGTAGCCCCCATTATGGGGCACGTTTTTTCGACCAAATATACTTTTATTAAAATTTTGGATTCTCATTGGGTACAAAATATTCCTAACAAAATTAAATTAAAGCTATTTTCGCGGGATAATTGCATACCGTAAACCTGTTGAATAATAAACTTTTCGAAATGTTTTCAATGATGTTCAATTTTTACGTGGCTTCGCCGCTTAATTTTCTATATCTTCCTTGTCCAGTTTTCCCATCTGAGTATCTGTACGGAACGGAACTTTACATGTAGAAAATTTTCTGCATTATGTGTTCTACCTTACAGAATCGGGAACGCTAATTACTGCCAAATTATCGTAAATAGAGCTATACTTTTATATGAGGGATATGTCCAAACCTTCTATAATCGCACATTGACATAGTCAGACGTATTGAGCTGCAGCGACTACATTGGCTAGGTCATGTTGTGAGAAGGGATGAGGATGCCCCTGCTCAAAAGGCATATAAAAGCGAGTCAACTGATGGATCACATACAAGACGAAGGCCACGAATTCGAGGATAAGATCAAGTGGGGGCAAAATCTCGGAGCATGGTCTTTTAAATTGGAAAAGTTGCGCACAAGACCGACGAGCCTGGAAATCTTTTTTAAGCTCGGCTTAAGAAACAAATGGTCACAACCCAGCTATGTAAGTAAGTCTGCCAAATCCTGAAAAAATATTATTTTCGGCATATATGTTTGTCAGGCCTCAAAACAACGCAAGACGAAATTAAAGTTACTCTGATAGGAAAATGTGTTTAAAACCCTTAAAAATTCCGATAATGGTGTAGCACTGTTTTATCGGAAATTTACCTTAAGGTGGACCGGTATAATTATTTTTTAAGGGGGGAGATTTGACATCCCAATAAAATCTATAATGTCAAATTCCAGTCCGAGGCATGAACCATATGTTATGGTATAGAGATTTTCCACTTAATGAAACTATTAAATATAAAATTGGGAACAATTCGTGGCTAGAGTCATCTAAGTACCGAAATTCGGGGATACCGTTGTGTGGAACCTATCCTAAAAAGTGGATCAATATTTTCTATCGAATGTGCATTCAAAGTACTAACCTATAGACAATTCTAAATACCAAATTACAGCCAATTTGATTAAAAACTATCGCAATCTACCTGAAATATCGTATATTTGGGTGTATCCCTATATGGAGACTATACCAAAAAGTGGACCGATATTTCCCATTTTTAATACCAAAATTTCTAAAAATAGTAATAATGTACATGAAAAATTTCTATCTTAAGGGGACCCCCCCCCCCATTCTCGGGGTCAAAATTTTTGTTGATATAATTCGAACCTACACTGACTAAAGAATGTCCCAAGTGAAAATCTCAAGAACTCTTGTAGATATATCCGATTTATTGTGTCAGCATCAAGTGACGGCTGAAGGGCTTCTCAAACTTTAAACGCGTTTTTGTCTAATTTTTTTTTTTTTTTTTTGCGAATGGCGGGCACGATAACTCGAAAACTAATAATCCAATCGGTTCCAAATTTTGCAACGTTTCTCTGGGAGTGTATAGCTCTCGTATGAACTAGGATAAAGCCAATCGGTGAAGATTTTCCTTATTTTTATACCCTCCACCATAGTATGGAGGGTATATTAGTTTTGTTTTTCCGTTTGTAACGCATCGAAATAATCATTTCCGACCCTATAAAGTATATATATTCTTGATCAGCGTAAAAATCTATGACGATCTAAGCATGTCCGTCTGTCCGTCTGTATAGTATAGGTCCACTTTTTCTGGTAGCCCCCATATAACGGTACCTCCTACTTTTCAGCATTTTGAGGTTCTTGGGGGGTTTTGACCGTATTTTTGTACTAAAAATTATAAATATAGGTCAATTTTTTCGGGTAGCCCCCATATAAAGGTTCCCCCAATATTCGGTATTTTAGGGTTCTTGAGCGCGGTTTTCAATCGAATTCGCTGAAATTTGGTACATTGGGTTCTTATTGGGTAGCAAATCTCTTCATAAAAAATTATAAATATAGGTCAATTTTTTCGGGTAGCCCCCATATAAGGATTCCCCCAATTTTCGATATTTTGAGGTTCTTGAGCGCGTTTTTCAACCGAATTCGCTGAAATTTGGTATTGTGTAGTCGTATATGGTAACAAATCTCCCCACCAAAAATTATTAATATTCACCGCTTTTTAGGGGTAGTCCCCATATAACCCCCTTTTTATACCCTCCACCATAGTATGGAGGGTATATTAGTTTTGTTTTTCCGTTTGTAACGCATCGAAATAATCATTTCCGACCATATAAAGTATATATATTCTTGATCAGCGTAAAATTCTATGACGATCTAAGCATGTCCGTCTGTCCGTCTGTCTGTCTGTTGTAATCACTCTAGCGTCTAAACGAATTGAGATAGAGCGCCAAAATTTTGCATAGAGTCGTCTTTTGTCTGCAGGCAGGTCAAGTTCGAAGATGGGATATATCGGTCCACGTTTAGGCATGGCTCCCATATAAGGGTACCCCCAAATTTTCCGTATTTTGGGGTTCTTGAGCGCGTTTTTCAACCGAATTCGCTGAAATTTGGTATATTGAGTCGCTATTGGGTTCTCAATTTCTCTACAAAAAATTATGCATATAGGTCCATTTTTTCTGGTAGCCCCCATATAACGTACCCTCTAATTTTCAGTATTTTGGGGGTTTTAATCGTAGTTTTCACCCGAATTGGCTGTAATTTAGTACTTTGAGTTCTTATTGGGTAGCAAATCTCTCCACTAAAAATTATAAACATAGGTCCATTTTTTCTGCTAGTCCCCATATAAGGGTACCCCCAAATGTCGGTATTTTGGGGTTCTTGAGCGAGTTTGTCAAGCGAATTCGCTGAAATATGGCACATTTGGTTCTTATTGGGTTCCAAATATCTCCATCAAAAATTATAAATATAGGTCCAATTTTTCTGGTAGCCCCCATACAAGTGTACCCCCCAAATGTCGGTATTTTGGGGTTCTTGAGCGCGTTTTTCAACCGAATTCGCTGAAATTTGGTACATTTGGTTCTTATTGAGTTCCAAATATCTCCACCAAAAATTATAAATATAGGTCCAATTTTTCTGGTAGCCCCCATATAAGGGTACCCCCATAGTCCCCATTTAACCCCCTTGTTATACCCTCCAC